>NC_051176.1:208268216-208311704 GCF_013339695.2 Rhipicephalus sanguineus | reverse complement strand
GAAGACAATCAGGTGTAGGAGAGAGTGGAAATGAAAGGCGGAATGCAGGAAAGTCAATCAGAAAAACGTCTGGTTGGCTATCCTATGTTATATAGGGAAACAGGAAATGCAAATTGAGAGATAAAAAGGAGAAAGCCGCGCTCAATTCATGAAGGCGCGCCGACGGCACCAATCAAAGGCTTCCACGCTAGCTATAGCAGCCCTCAAGAAGCACAGAAATGTCTTCACTGCCTTGTGACACGACGAGCGATTGCGTCAGTGTCCGTGTCGCACCTGCACAGAGAGCGGTGGATTGCACAGTTGTCGCAAGGCGTTGTAGCTTGTTTGTCTTTGTAATTGAAACCGAACACACAGCAGGGTCACATGAAACAGGTGCAGATCTGTGTGGGATCAGCAGTGGAGACAAGCTTGGTATATTATCGAGGGAAAACGACAGCCTGAAACTATAGGCAAGTTTACCAGGAGAGTTCTGTTTTCTTCGCTGCGTTGCACGCTGTATTGTCGGTCATTAGTGCAGCGTAACCCTTCGTAAAAGCTCCCCACCAAAGCCGGAACACACCGGCATAGCCGGCATGCCCCTCAACAGAGAAACAGAAATAGGGGAAGAAGAGAAAGAGGCAGGTTTATTTATAGCACGGCAGAGATGTCGGCCTGAGCTCTCTGACCTGCTACTCTACACTGCTTGAAGGGGAAAGAGGAAGAAAAAAATTAATGACGATGGTAAATTAGTGAGGTGAGTATACAGAATCCCTTCAAGCTGGCGCAATGCTAAAGCCGTGCATCCAGCCAAAGGGTTTCAGCAACGCTACGCCGCTCCAACGACCACAGTTTCACTGTTGGCGTCAGGCCATGGACTTAACACAGACCTATCAGTTAGCCTAATGGCCTGTGATGAAATCGTTCGCTAGAGGAAATCAGTTTCTGCCTTTCACTTCCCTACGCTGACAGGTACAAAATAT
The DNA here is from genome assembly GCF_013339695.2 of Rhipicephalus sanguineus. Taxonomy (NCBI): domain Eukaryota; kingdom Metazoa; phylum Arthropoda; class Arachnida; order Ixodida; family Ixodidae; genus Rhipicephalus; species Rhipicephalus sanguineus. The sequence continues at coordinate 208,310,745 of NC_051176.1, read as the reverse complement.
GTGTTCAAGTGTTTCTAGCTCTTGACAACGATCACAATTTGGACAGGTGTCACTGAAGCAGATGATATGTGCGTAACGTCTTGTGAAGGCCACACCAAGACGAATCTGGTGAATCATACTTGCTATGTTTCCCTTTAGTTTATGAGAATAGGGGAAGAGATTTTCCACTGACCCTTTGTGTTGCTCTGCGATGGACGTTTTGTTTCTCGCATTTCGTGGAAAAGAACACGGCAGCGGTTCATTACAAACAATGCCTTGAGTATCGGATTCTTTTTTCGGGTAACCAGGGTAAAAGTCTCATCAGAGTTTTTTTTACAGCGAAGCGGTGTATGGCTAGGTGAAACCAAAATTCGTCCGTCCTATGTACGCAAAAGCTTCTAGCGCGTAAGTGCAACAGCAATTAGGCAAGTCCCACTACTCGCCACTGGTCCCCTAGAAATGAGGAAGGGGACACACGGGCGGCAAACACCAATTAAGATTTCTGGACAGACGTAACCAATAATTGAGGATGACCTCAATGAGCTATCGGCATTAACCAAGGTATAAACACTGGGGTCTCAGGTTTCAGCTTCGCTGCTTAACCATACGTACGGAGCGCTTGAGCGGGGATTTTTCATTATTTGAAGGTGCCTTAAAAGAGCCCGAACAGGAACCCGGAAATATATCTACCTCAAAGTGTCAGTCACACCTTGCTGATATTACCAGTTGCATTAGCTACCAGCACTGCGGAAGATAAAAATGGAGCTAGATTTAAGAAAAGGAATGATTAATGATTTTATGTTATTGCGCACACATACACGTGCACACACACAAATTAATAAAAAAAAACACAAAAAGTCCAAGAAGTAAAAAAAGAAAGAAACCGGAAAGAGATACAGCCGACGGCGTAATAAGTGACACGTCTAAACTTTCCGCGCTCAAAGGGCCTATGCATCGATTTCGCGAACGTTTAACCTTCATTAACTTTAAATAGGAACGATCATGAGTCAGTGGCTCAGTGGCCCAGCACTTTTTAATTACCAGCACGGTGGAGGAGTCGCTCTGACCTCTATATTTGTTCTTTGTTCAGCGATCAGTGAGTTGAGGACCTTGTAAAGTTCGACCAAGCGTATTGGGTGTAACGTTTTTGCGTGAACCTGGGTGGACGTAAATTTATAATGTTCGTCACGAAACTACCAGAGCTAGTGATTTATCTCTACCTGAAAGTTTTTAGCGAGACATAGCGCTCTCTTGAGTAAAAAAAAAAATGCATTACTGGCTGTCTTGCCGGTTTAAGCTAAATGAAAGTACTTATAGGAGTTTATAGGAGTTCCCGATGGTCCTCGAGGAACAGCAACTATACAATTGCTAGAGCAGTATTGGATATTTATAATGCTTAATGTTCGCGCAACACTGGGCTCTCTTGCCATATATTGTTTGGCGCAGTGGCGGAATCGCCTGCTATCGCGTGCATTAGGAGAGGTTGCGCGGCAGTCATTGCCAGACCTTTCGTGCCAAGAAAATTCAGCTTTTTCCTTCGATATCCAGCGGCGTGTGGTCAGCGGACGTTACGGTGCTGCCACAAACCGGCGGGAACACCAATGTTGGTGTAGCACACTTGAAAACTCATCCCGGACGGCAGCTGCAAAAGGCGTATCGCTTCGCAATGTGACCTTAAGCCGAACCCTGTTCTGTTGCGACGTGCATTTTGAATCTGGGGTAGGCGTTCAAGGATATTGTTCGTTGCCGGGGAGTGTCAAAGTTCTAAAATAAGCTTGCAATGCAGTACGCACAATGACCTATGTTATTTACCATTGCGATTATCAACGTGCGTCAGATATCGAAACCTCATTGTGTCTGTGCGACGCCGTGTTGCTTTCCTTCGCAATTTTTTTTTTTTAGTGCGAAAACAGTTGCACCCCACCTACGGAGATTCGCGGATGTCAAGAAAGAATACTATGCTGAACTCAGTGGAACTCAGTGGAAGAATTGGTCGCGGCCGATGCTCTGGCCAGGCGTTCCTCGGCTTTGCGGCGCGTGTACGGGTTTGCTTCGGCTAGTCGGGCTTGACGTTCCTCGTCCGTTTCGGCAACGCGCCTGTCACGCTTATATGGTAGAGGGTCCAGCCGTGTTTAGCGTTGTCCACGGCTCTCGAACGTGCTTTCGCATAATACTACGTTGCTTGGCGCAACCACAACGTCTCTAATTTTTTGTTTGTTTTTAGCTACATGCATCTCGACCTCTACACTTCGCAGTCGCGTGTTTCATGGTATTGAATGAAGCGAGGCATGGACATATGAAGCTGTGTGCCGTTAAACAAACAAATAAATAAAGTTGACCACGTTTTTCCGGCTGTATAACAACGGGATTATATATTTGTTATAATGCATTGTCAGCGTAATATATCGCGCATATTTATATTATCGCAGTTTACGTCCTGATTTTCCTGATTTGGATATATCGCTTTATGGCTCAAATTAATGACGCAGCGAGTGAGCTCCTTAATTACTAACTCTGTCATTCAGCCCATCTTAATCGTCTAGTACAGGGGTCGGCAACCTTTAGAGGCGGAGGGCCGAGTTGCATGAAGGCGACACGGCGGGTGCCTGGCCCTGAAAGTCGGGAAGGGCGGAGGGAAAGGGGGAAGGGGCGGGCTTCTTTGCAGGCAAAGAGAAAAAAAATCGGCGAATTGACCATACTGTAGAAAACTGGGGCAGAAAGCATGTTCATTTTCAGCAGGCACGTCACAAGATTGCAATTGGCAAACATAGGTTACAGGCAAAAAAAAAAAAGAAAAAAAACTCTTTTAATGCGACTTTTTCTGAAGAACACTCTTAGCCAACTCTCACATATCTACGCCAAGGTTGCTCACCGACAGACGCCGAAAGTCGTGGAGCTATTCATCGGTTAGTCGGGAACGCAAGTTTGAGTTAATGAACTTCATTCTCGAGAAAGTGTGCTCGCGGACGTATGTACTGCAAAACACTGTTATCATGGCTACTGCTGGTTTCTTCAAACCCTATTTGCGGTAAAAACTGCCACTTCGGCTTTCATATAGGAAGTGACAAGGGGAGGGTACGAACGTCGTGCCGGGGGCCGCATAATACTGCCCCGTGGGCCGCATGCGGCCCGCAGACCGCAGCTTGCCGACCCCGTATGTAATAGATATTGTCGGTTATCCATGTTGGCCAGAGCCCATGCGCTCTTCATTTACGAAATATTAACGTTCTATTTCAGCCTGCTATTAGGTGGTGCGGGGCATTGCTTCAAACGCCCGTAGAAATGGAAGAGTGTGCACCTATATTTGTCTTGAAGGACCAAAATACGCCATGCATGCTCTCATCGCGGTGTGTAATGGTTAGAGTGCTCTGTTGATCAGCCCGAGGTGTCTTGTTCAACTGCCGGTCGCCGTAGCCGCATTTCAAAACCTACCTGAAGCAAAACCGCTCGTGTGCTTGGCATCGAGTGCCCGTTTGAACCTCAAGAGAACAAAATTCATCTGGAGTCCTCTATCGCGACGTTCCCCATAGTTTTCATGCTGTTTAGTAATGATGCTTCCCTGAAATTACATAACGACTGTATTCAGGTATACTAAAATTGCCTTTTGTTCGAGAAACAAGAAGTTTCATGATCATGTGATCATTAAAACCAAGCCACCAAATATGAAAAGCAAGAAAGAAAACGGAGTGGTGCTAACAATCAACTTGACTTACGCCACGGCCCACAGAGTGAGACCACGAGTCAAAGCTATAGATGGGCAGTATGGTCAGTCTGGGGTCCCAACCACGTGCCGAAAATAAAAGGTGATCCTTTCCCTATGGTATTGTTTCACTCGCGTTCCTGCCCTAAAAAAGAAGGGTGCACGGTCACGTAACCCATTTCGTAAACGTCTTAGTTAACGATAAAAGGGTAAAAATGCAGAGATCAGCGTGTTTTCTCTTCACCACAAATAAGTGTCCTTAAATTATGCTCTATTTATGTATACATCTGACTAGGATCACTTTTGTTATCGCGTGTGTTTGTTACAGCGGATACTTTTGTGGCTGGCTGCTGTGGTGCTTCTTTTATAGATGTCAAATTATATGAATACGTGCTCGTCTTTACATGCTACCTGAAATTTGTCTGTTTTCTCGTGCATATTAAGCTCGCACATTAACACCGGGGGGTTCCAAATTGAGGCATTTACTGGAGCGCGTTTCTTTCATTCAGTTGGCTGTATTGCGCTCGTCTGAATTCGTTCTAATATCTGACCATATCGAGAACAGTAGTGTATAGCAATGTATGAGCTCTAATCGCTATTTGTATGGAGCTCATCTCTGTCTATTCTTTAGTGATACCATCAAACAAGCAAAAATGAATGCGCCGGGGTGTGTTGAATGAAGCCCGAAGTGTATAATGGGGAGGCGGCCGGGTGTGCAATATGGTGCTCAGTACATGTTTGTGGAGATTCCAATTTCTCGCAAAATTTTCGCACATCACAATAGATTTATAAAATGACAATCCGCGACCACTCAATGGGCTGTGTAAATCGAGTTTGGCAGAAAATGCAGCGTAAACAAATAGTAATAACATCAGCGATCGGAAAAGTCACCAGCTTCTCTTGCCGCATCCATCGGGAGCGTGCCCAGAACGGAGCCGTCATCCACAACCAGCGCGGATGCCTCCGCGAAGCCCCGACGCCTTGTGGCGTTAGCTTGCTTAATGGCACCATTAGGGCGCACTCAAGCACCGGAGTCTATCGCTGCCACCTTGAGTCTACCACGACGGGCGACATCGTTTGTGATTGTCGTTCACAACAGCTGTCACGCGAGCCTCGCCGAAACGCAGCGTTGCCGTGAGTAAAGGCGAAAGGCGTATGAGGATAAAGGGAGTGCCACCAACGACGTGCGACACGTGTAACGTGGGCGCGAGGCGCACATTCCTGCGGTACACGCGAAGCTCAGCAATGCTTCCAAGCTCAGCGACTGAGCTCAGCCAAGCTCATTCGCCGCCCGCGAACAGCTGCGCGAAATCATTGTTCCCGGTGGTAATTATGTGTGTTCAAGGATCAGAAGTGGGCTATTTCATCGCAGAAGTTAGCACTTTCATTCGTTACTATACCAGGTCAACGTAACGAGTCCTGCAAGTAGCATTTAGGAAGAACGGGTGCGTCGTTATATGAATAGTATTTTTTGTTTTGTTTTGTTATCATTCATAAAGAGCGTTTGTAATGTGTATTTGCGTGCGTACGATAGATTATTTGTCTTGTTTAGTCGAGCTAGAAGCAGTTTGAAGCCTACCCGAGATCGGGTATACGCGAGACTCTGTAGCATCCGTTTTCATGTTGCTCTTGCCCTAACAGGACTTAGTGAATCTTGACCATAAACGACATTCGAAACAAAAGCTAGCGATACTGTCGCAAGCATGCAAGTGTCAACTGAACCACGCTTAATTGAAGTGATGATCAATCAGCGATAAACTGGTAAAAAAAAACCGAATGACTGGAAACAGAAGTACAGCGCCTGGATAGAAGCCCGGCGTAGCGTTAAGGAGGTGGGTCATGGCCACGGCCACACGCGGCACAGTTCAAGAGCAGTGCAACGTATAGAAATGTGGCTGTACCCGCTGGCCAATATAGAGTGTGGAAATTAAATTTCTTGAGACAAAACGACGAATCATAGGTACGCCCTTGTGCCCAAGCGGTATCAGGCGAGACAAATTTGTTTCGCAGACTTTCGAGACGGTAGTGCTGAAGACAATGACATCGTTATCACAGAGAAATTTAACGAACTCCATCATTTTCCCGAAGCAAAGAATGAAGCTATAGTATCAAATAATTATCAACCTTAACGAAAAGTCATGCGCGCATGAGTGCTTTCAACCGACTCGGAAAACGTTGACACATGTATTGTATCTTAATTTCACCGCGGCTCGGTTTCATAATAAGGGACTGGAGTTTGGGCTCCCGTCGCTTAATACATCGACCCCATGGCGTGACAACTACACCACTGTCATGGCAGTGGCAAAGAAAGATTAGATATTAACGAAAGAAAACTTTGTGGCCACGGAAGGTTGGTGATTTCGGCTGCTTGTTTGCTTGAACGGTCAGTATTAAGAGCGCATAGATGAAACACTGTCCGTGGTGATGAATTGCGCAACCACAAATTAATTAAAATAATTTTTCCTCATTTCATCAACTTTTCCTCACCTTGCGGACTTCTGCAAAACTGGTTTGCCAACCATGGCTTAATTAAGTGGAGTTTATGCACGAACAAGCGGGCCTGTACCGAAGAGCCAGTCTATAAACATTCTTGCAGTTTCGTTCTGTACATTCACCTCATAAACTTGCGCCTTTTCTGACTATATTACTTTACGTACATTGTGCAAGCCGTAATTGCTTTTATTGAGATATTACGTGCGCGCTTGTGTGTATGTGCGTACGTGCGTGCGTGCGTAGGATTAAATTAAAAGACAATTTGCAACGTGGGTGAGCTTGTCGTTTTTTAGACCTATGAGGGTGCAGTAAAAGCAGAACTGGTATTGCTCTATGTAAGCTGAGGAGGGGACAAGGCACAGAAGAAAATAGATGACGCGACGATATATGAAAGTCCGACAGTGAAGTGAAATAAAGCGATACGGGCGAAAAAAATATATTGCCGTATTGGCGAAAGCATAAAGCGCAAACCACTAATTAAGTTTTTTCAGACGCGGTAACTGATCGCAACGCACATCTGTTTATTTGAGTTAGCGAAAAAGAGAGCGGGCGTGTTGTTGACCTTTACGAATCATTTTTTATCTCGTACGCTCCGAAGGTTCACGCATTTTAGTCACTAGACTCACCGAGGCGAACCCCTTTCACATATTAATGTTATGCAATAAACCGTACATGGGTGAATAGAAATGCTAATTTACTCGGATGCATATTACTGTTATAACTTCTAGTTAGCTGGATAATGAACAGGTCTCAAGATAACGAGTTGGAGTTGCGTTCAGAAGTGAATATCAAACGACCATATCGTTTTGGTGTTCTCGTCTTCCTTTCAGCGTCCTCGCATTATGGCACAAGTGTTGTCTTAAGTGGGTACAATTGAACCACGAATTTATTACCCGAGCTCCAATATCGTGATTATCGTGGTTTATAATGCTGCGTGCGCTTCCGAGCGGTGCCGGAACCCGCCGAAGACTAATTAATGCACTCCGAGGCAGCTTTCCCAATAAAGGCCAGCGTTTTCTTCCACTCAAACCGGCCCGCGGGCGTAAGCCGAGCGAGGCATGAAGAGGCACGTCAAATCTTTGCATACTGGCCTCAATCAATAAGCAGGGTCTCGAACACTAAAAGCGTAGTTAACTGCAAGGGTTTGCCCCCGACTGTGCAGATCAGATCTGGCTGAAGAAAAGGAATAACAAGTGGAGCGTCATGGCGATTTATACTTGGACGCAAGCAGCCTCCTTGTGCGCCTTCCGGAAACTAGAAAATGGCAGGAAATGATAGGATATGAACGACCATGCAGTCAAAGATATGGACGACACTTCTAGTTATCCCTAGACAGCGCAATACGCGTTGTATTTTAGAGAGAAAGAGCAGAGGAAGGCAGGGAGGTTAACTAGAAGTTTGTGTCCGGTATGCTATCCTGCACTGGGGTTGGGGAATGGGGGGTTGAAAGCGAGAGAGAGAAAATAAATAACAAAGGAAAAAAAAAACAGTCACAACCACACACACACGAGAGCGTTCCGCTCAGAGGCGCTCCGACAGGCCAGTGGATCGCAGGAAGGCTAGTAGCGCTTGTAAAGCCTTCTTCTGCGACGTTATGTCCGGACGATGGCGTAGTAGCCTTTCTTCTGATAGGGGCTGGTCGTCCAACTTGTTGAAAGCATGGCAAAGAGATTGTCTCTGTGTGCTACATTCCGGACAGTCACACAGAACATGCCGAATAGTTTATTCGTCGCCGCAGTGTTCACAGGCGGTGGTGTCGGCCATCCCTATGCGGAATGCATACGCATGGGTAAACGCGACGCCCAGCCATAATCTACACAGAACGGTAGCGTCACCTCGGCGAAGTCTTGATGGCAGTCGAAGGCTTAACGTGGGATCAAAGGAGTGTAGTCGTGCATGCAATGAAATGTGGCTCATTCAAATTTGACATGATGCATTGGCGAGCGAGCATGCGGAGCTTCCGAGCAGCGTCTGTCCTAGAACGAGGTATCGACAGGTCGCGGTGCTCTGTATGGGCTGAACGGGCAGCTTGATCGGCCCGTTCATTGCCGATAATACCGCAGTGACTTGGTAGCCATTGAAATGTAATGCGGTGTCCTTTCTCGGTTAGGTGGTGGAACATCTCGGCAGTGTCAAATACCAACTGTTCGTGCGGACCGCGGCGTAAAGTCGACAGTAGAGACTGCAGTGCCGCCTTGGAGTCGCTAGAAAATCGTCCACCTTTTTCTCATTTGGTCGTTAATGAATAGCAGCGCGGCGCGAAGCGCTGTGAGCTCTGCTGCCTGTCGATGTTGTTGGGTGAGCCGTCCTGAACTTGATAGTTGTGGCGATCGTTGGAATCACGACCGCCGCTGTTGAACTGCTCGGTATAGGACGGAGCCGTCAGTGTAGACGTGAGTCGAGTCGTGATACTTCTCGTACAATAGAAGTAAAACGAGCTGTTTAAGAGCTGGTGCTGACAGGTCTTGTTTTTTCTGCACGCCTGGTATTGTCAGGTTGATGATTGGTTGTTTCAGGCACCATTGAGGAACCGAAGGTCTCGCCGCTGGTGTGAAGCCAGTTGGTAGAGATTCGCCGCGTGTGGTTACTGTTCGGCAAAAGGAGGTGCGTGGTCTGTCCATCTGGTAGAGAGGCTAGGTGGCGGGCGAGATGCCTTATGTGGGTCCTCAGCGCTTCAACCTCAATATGAGTCTTAATGAGGTGGTCCTTGGCGATGGCTATGGTCGCCGCTGTTGAAGCACTTTGAGGCAGGCCTAAACAAATCCGGAGGGTCTGGGCCTGAACACTTTGTAGCATGCGTCGACTTGTCTTGTTTGCGTTAGTTAATGCAGGTAAACTGTATCGCAGGAAACCGAGAAACAGCACCCTCTACAGTTGTGACATAGCACTGGGCGACATTCCCCAAGTCTTTCCCGCGAAGAACTTGAAGAGGTGGGAAATGCCTGTCAACCGCTTTTTCAGGTACGAGACGTGAGGATTCCATGATATTTCTCTGTCTGTTATGACGCCCAGGAACTTGTGTGATCGACAATACGGTATACTTTGACCATTGATTGATACACTGTAGTTAGTCATGGGTTTGCGCGTAAATGCCAGAAGATCACACTTTCCGGTAGAAATTTCCAGACCTCGATCACGGAGGTACAGAGCAATTTGAGTAGCAGCTCTCTGGATTCTCGCTCGCAGCTGCAGACGAGTTACCGCAGATGTCCAGACGCAGATATCATCTGCGTATGTTGACAAACAAACAGTGCTTGGCAGGTGTGCATGGAGAGCAATCAGCGTAAGATTGAACAGCACAGGGCTCAGCACACCGCCCTGGGGAACACCACGATAACTGTAGTGTAGTGAGGTGCGCCCGTCCTCCCTGATCACAAAAAAGAATCGCATGCAGAGGTAGCTGCATATCCATTTAAACATTCGACCGCCCACTCCGACGTCTTCTGGTAACGTTGTCATAGGCCCCTTTGACGTCAATGAACAAAGAAGCGCAAAGACGCTTGCGGTCTTTCTCGTGCTCCACGAAGGTGATTAGGTCGATGACGCTATCAATTGATGATCGACCATGGCGAAAGCCGGCCATGGTATCTGGGGAGATGTTATTGTATTCCATGTACCACACCAGGCGTCCGAGGATCATCCTCTCCATCACTTTGCCCACGCAACTAGCCAATGCGATCGACGATATGATGCTAGTTCCAGCGGTGACTTACCAGGCATCAACAGTGGTACCAAACGACTTGTTTTCCAACTTAAGGGGGGTGTGCCCTCCTGCCAAGATTCGTTATATAGCTCAAGCAGAGCAATTCTCGCGCGCTCACCCAGATGACACAGGGCTCTGTAGGAGATTCCGTCAGGTCCTGGTGCTGACGAACGTTTGCACGAAGCGAGTGCTGCCTTGAGCTCTTGGATGGAGAAGGGGAGGTCCATGCGGGGGTCACGTGGTGGTGGACAGCTGTTCGAAAGTGGTAAACTGTCGGGTGCTGTAGGTTGTCCAGATAATCTGGCGCAGAATTCTTCTGCTACGTCAATATCTGGTCGCTTTTGGTAAACGCCTAAAGCCTTGAATGGCGACCTCTGAACGGGGGATGACCGCAAACCTCGTACCGTCCTCCATAGCTGCGATAAAGGCTTACGAGGGTCGAGCGACTCGCAGAAAGCAGTCCAGCGTTGGAATTCGAGCTTATCCAACCGGCGCTGGACCTTTTTATGCATACGTCTAGCAGTCCGTAAATCGTCGATACGCGTTGAAAGATTTCAGACAGCTAGATATCCTTCGAGAGAGATTAATATTCGCCTTCATTTTCGCAGTTCCAAAGTGCACTTCACGCTCAACCATCAAGACGACATGGATCTATATACGAGGCTCTAATATATATTGTCCTACAATTTATATAATTAGTCAGTTTAATGAAAATTGGCTGAGGTTTAACTCTTGTGAACCTAGTTATCACGAGCGAAAGGTATGTTTGGATTGGTTATGGAAAGACTATACACACAGTGTTTCATTAAACCTTGGCTTTATTGCAAACCTAATGGTGTGTATATTTCTGTTCCTTGAATGCCGACGGAGACGGTCTTATGGACCATAAAGTTCTCAGCAATTGTGGCTTCCCTATAACGTGATAATCTGGCCCGGTGTTTCAGCAGGCAACTTTGCCTTTGCTTGAGATTTCGCAGCCCGCCGTCTAGCTACATCTACTGGATGACTGGATCCAGCCTGTCGCTTGCGCTGAAGCGCACGCCCAGACGGCCCAGCCGGCGCACTACGGCCAGGGGCCGGACACTTCGACTAGTTTCGGTATTGGAAATAAAGCGTCCGCCATTGTTTTGGTAGGAAGCAAAAATTCAGCAACTTTTGCATGTGTGGCCTTTTTTTTTTTCAACCTACGCATCAATAAGTAAAGTTATGCAATTATGTGTAGAAATAAAATGTGTTCTTGGCTATTTTTTTGACACCCGATATATTTATTTCGACGCTTCATTCGTTGCGCCGACGGGCGGCGCTTTCGCTCTTATCTCTGCTGCTGCCATTCCGTGCGTCTGCTCCTGCCGCTTTCACTGTGTGCACGTGTAGAATTTGCGTAGTATGCCTTGAAGGGGAAAATTTTGGTGTCTGTGAGTGCCACCGTGCTCAAAATGTCCGAAAACTACGCAAACAAGGCATGCTGCGCTTCTGTGTGGTGCGACAGCTCAGGAAGGAACAGCACAGCGACATTTTTCCGCTTCCCAGCGACCGGTAAGCACACCTCTTATTCGGTCGTTACGAAGAAGCAAGCGCTATCCTTATCAAAAAAGCTACAGGGCGAACTGGAAAATTTTCCGCTGTTGCTTTACAGTGTTTTTTTTTTTTTGGTTTGGCACAGCGCCCGTAATGTTGTAAGCATGTAAAGCTACTTGTCGGCAGTTTCTCGTGAGCCGATTGCAGGCAGCTGACGTGCAGACAGAAATTTCGCTTCGGTATCGTCTGTGTTAGCCGTTGCTCTTAATTTTTTTATTTTCCACGAGAAGAAAGCTTACAAATCATGTGTACCGAATGTGCTAAATAAACGCTTCTTCGACGAACAGGTTTGGCTTTAAATCATTCCGAAGCCCAGTTTCTTGTATTGACATTACCACCTTTGACTGTTCATTAACATGAAAGAAGGCCCGCTAAACCATTTACGTAGCAGTGACCGCTTGCATTCCGTGTTACAAGAAGTTGGAGTTACCTGCGCGACGGCCGAGCTGCACTCGTGACTTTTATTGTGACTGCTTTGCAAGTCACAATAATTGTTTCGCTTTTACGTGTTGTTTATTGATATCCATGGTGGTATTTCTTCCATTTTCTAGGTGTGACGTATGGTGGAATGACACGTGCCAAAAGGGGAGACCTGGCGGGGCTGGCGTGAAAGCAAATGTGCAGTACAACGGCTACCACCTCTGCTCGTACTACTTCACTGAATGCGCTTACGCCGACCTGGCCAGAACGCGGCAGTTGTTGACGGCTGTTCCCGCTATTGCAGTGGAAGTGGTGTCCCTGATCGATGAAGGTAAGAAAACAAGGTTTTAGAGGTTTCGACTACCTTTGCTTCTTTAGTTGATTTTCGCACACCTTATTGTCTGATGCATAATTCACATGCCATATTTAGGCATGAATTCAACTGTGCCCTAGTACACTGAGATTTCATGCTACGGTCTTCCTTCGCTACCAACCTAAACGTGACTTATATCTATCCTATCTTCAAGGACCCTCCCGGGCACAAGTCACGGCTGATTCGGCTCAAGACCACCCGGGCCAAAACAGGCTCGCCGCAGTGTCAGGTATGTACGGTCGGCTTGTTGCTTTTGGGCATCATGGAAGGGACGCGTATTTTCTGCTTTGTGCAGTGACGAGAAACCTAAGGGGCGAGGTGAAGTGGGAGGGGGAGGGGGTAGGGTTGGAGAACCAAAATACAGGGTACGGCGCAAAAGTGAACAGCTTCTGTTTCTCCTCGTCGTCTGCTACGGCTCCGCGTGGCATTACGCCGCGAAATTGGCTTCCGCGTGCGCCACGGGCATTGCGTGCTATTCGGTTTTTTAGCAACGGCACTGTTTAAGCTCGAACAATCCCCGTTAGTCGCGAACAAAATTATCATCATCATGAACAAGCACGCGCCCTGTTCGTCCTATTCTTCATCTTCTGCTTCGCTCCCCGAACACGTGCGTCAATTTGTCCGGCGTGGGATGCAATAACTCTGATAGGAGAGAAAACGAGTACAGAGAGAGAGAGAGAGAGAGAAAGAAATGGAAAGAAAGAAATAGAGACAGAGAGAGAGAGAGAAAGAAAGAAGCGATAAATAGAGAGAGAAAGGGAAGGAAGAGAACCAAATAGATATAGAGAGAGAAAGAAAGAAAGAAATACAAATTAACATAGACAAGAAAGTCATAAGAAACAGAGAGACAAAGAAAGAGAAAAATAAAGAAAAACAAGGAACGCAGCCCGGCTCCGCACTACCTTCAGGCTTGCCACCACTCGTGAGCAGCTGCCTAAATTTTTTTATTTTTTTTTATTGCACGATCATGTGCGGTGCACGGTGTTCCAGAATGCTGGCGCAGCTAAATATGCGAATATTTTCTTTTCACAACGAGCGAATTCACGCTCGTAGAAGACGCAGCGCTCTTGGCGTTGCAGCAAACGATACAACAGGAACCCGCCGCTATGGGGTATCGGATATGGTGCTGCGCAGTGAAACACGACGTCGCGGGATCAAATCGTGTTTCGATGCGGGCTAATCTTATACTCGCCTCCGATAGTCAAAATAGACCACAGTCCCTCACTAGGGCGCGTCACATGGACGTATCGTGGTTCGTAAAGCCGCACAATTCAATTCAATACGACCAAGCCAAACCTTGTCACGTGCTGCAATGATCTCCGTAGTTTGGTTGCCGCTGTATAGTAGAAATTTTACAGGAGCCAGAGTACGCGTGCCGGCGCCCAGCAGCTTTTAAATGATTGCTATTTATTTCCTCTTGTGGACAGTGTAGAATGGTAAGGCCAAAGAACTCACTATACTACAATATTCTTAGACAGCTAGTGAGAAACCAGCAATGATTAACATGTTACGGGAATGTACAACAACTATAAAATTTGGAGTATTGCTTAATGCCTTTTAAAGGGAGCATTTTTAGTTGACGACGTGCAACGATATACAATCGGAGCTGACCAGTCCGAGTTAGATTCGCCATTTTACGGAAACAGTGCTGGCATTTGTTTAAGCAATAGTCCAACATGCGAGCTTGAATGTTACTCATTTGTCCTTATTTTCAGAAGGCGACCCCACCACAGCCGGCTCCGTCTCCCATGAATCGCCGTCCCATCTCTGTATCACGCGATCATTTTTACTTACTATACGTGATACGCAGCTATACGCTACTGTGGCATGTACTGAATGTCTCCGTTTTCGATACGTTGCTAATAAAATAAGTGAGTAAACCACATTTTCTGACTACTCCTTTTTCTTGCCGAAACAAAATTTCACGCGTCAGGGCATGCTGGCTCGCGCGTATTCAACTGACAAATATTCCCAAACAATTGTTTTGTGCACGTGCTGAGATTTCGCAAAAATTAGCAACCGAAAGCTGTCGAAAACAATACGCTCCGCAGCAACACAACCTGAAAAAAAAATGCAAGCAGTGTCTTTTCCCTTTGCGGCTCACAAGGCAGTCGCGCGCTCATCGAGCGCATAGCAGACGACAAGCAGCTCGGCATTTCCTCCTCTCTCATCAACAAAAGCGTTGCCATAGCAGCATCAGAAATTTTTTGTTGTTTTTTTATTTCACAGTTTGGCCTACCAAACACCAGAGGACAAATTGGCGCTATTGGCGCAAATATCGAATACCTGGGGGGTATACTAGCTGACCTAGCCGTGCTACGGCGAGGCTGAGCGGCCAAGCGTCGGCGAAGCAGCCGTTAAAGATCCCCTAATCCACCCAGATATCGACGTTTAGTTGTGGCGTAGCAGTTGTGCACGAGTCTACGGCGAACGCTAGCGGAATTACACGCGTTTGATAATCGAAACACGGCCCTTGCTCTTATCACTCTTAGATATCTTTCAGAGATGTCTGCTGCGCACAAACACTTGCCTTCTTCACACGCCGGCTTGCTTGAAAGTCTGTTTACAATTAAAGGGAAAATAAATGTGATTCGAAAAGAAAACTGTTCCACTCATTCGCCTCTGAAAACCTACAGACCGTATATTAGGAGATGATCGACAGCAAGCACTCTTTCGCCTTCGATGGAACACTGCGATCCAACGGAACATTCCACAAACTTCAGCACAACGCTCAGCGAAAGTATAGCGAAAGTGCCGCCTTGACGCTGGATATCACAGTCATTTCTTTTGTTTATTTCAGCACTATTGACAGCACAAGCAACGTTTATTTACAAATGCTCCGCTCTTGCTAAGAACGGTGAATTTTATCACTGTAAACCATATTACACTCATATAGATGTTTTTTGGTGTCTGTAATTCACACCCATACGCCCTACGAAAAGGGTGTAACAAGCAGGATAACACCCTTTTCACCGGCATACTTCGCGGACTTACGCCCTTTATGCATCAATTTTCAAGAGTGTCATATGAAGACTACACCCTTATAGCAAAAGTGGAATTTGGTGTTTCAGCAAACATACACCCAAACACCCTTTCAAAAATATATAATAATTATAATTGTTAGGGTTTCACGTCCCAAAACAACGATATGATTATGAGAGACGCCGAAGTAGAGGGCTCCGGAAATTTCGACCACCTGGGGATCTTTAACGAGCACCTAAATCCAAGTACACGGGCCTCAAGCATTTTCGCCTCCATCGAAAATGCGGCCGCCGCGACCTGCGGCTCAGCAGTCGGGCACCATAAACACTAGACCACCATGGCGGGTCCCTTTCAAAAATACAAATAAAGCACCCCCCTCCCCGCTTCTTCTTTTTTCCCTTCCTCCTGAAGCACTATAAAGCTAATCCCATAGTATATAGTTCTTCCAGGGGAGAACTATAGCTACAATTCACCACCCACTCTGGGAAAATGCCAGATGCAACTGTGCTTATTTTGTGCTTGCATGCTATATCATAAAGTGTTGTAGCAGTGCGTGTGTGCGCACAACGATCAACTGAGGCTCAACAGCTTAAAGCAGTTGCCAGGGTACCATACCGAAACTTCTTCACAAAAATGTATAGGTTTAACATTTCAAGAAACACCCCCACACCGTACCAGTTATCAGCGTGTTATATTTGAACATATGCCCTTCGTGCACCCTTATTTGAAATAAGGGTGTGCAAAGGGCGTTTGGGTCGTATTTACACTCTTTAAAAATTGGTCAGAAATAAGGGCGTAGGAAAGCTGTTTCAGTGATCGAAACACCCTTATGGGTATGAAAAGGTTTACAGTGTACAAAAGCATAATTTCTCAGTCTAGCTCAACTTAACATTTCCCTTTAGTGTACCTTTTAACTTAATATAAACAGAGAGAATATGAAGCCACGCATTCCTTGTCATTCGTTCAAATTACCTTCGTGCATTATTTGCAAGATGGCGTTCATCAATCACATTTTTCAGCATTTCTTACGCCTGCTCATCTTTAGCGCTTAAGAAATTCGAGTGGCTCTATTGTTACAATATCACTTCTTTTATTTCATAACATTCACTGTGCTTATGTCGTAAAAGCGCATGAACGTCTCACGTTTTCTTTTCTTTTTGTGTTATTTGCCTTCTGCATGCTGTATTTGTATCGGTCTGCAGCACGGCGGTTAATCTTATCTTTTTTATATAGTGCATTCTGCGCGGGCAGGCGGGACATTTTCTGGGGGCTGAAACAATCAAACTGAACTTATCATCTCGCATGTCGTTACAATGTGTTATTCAACTCAAAATGGTCGAGTAAAAGTAATTCTAAAACACAAAGAAAAAGCCTGTTCCATTTGTCACCGAGATGAATAGAAAATGCGATGGCGCCGATTTAAAACCCTTCAGATATACCACAAAATGTAAAGCGAAGCTAAAATCGTCAGCGGTGACGGATTGTTTGCAGCTCGTGATAAAGCACGTGGGCCACCGTAAATCTTACGTGGCGAAATCAACACGAGCGTTTTAGGAAGTGGAGCCGGATAAAAATAAATTGCAGGTTCCGTTGTAAATCACTCTAGAATTTTGTCTTTTTATATTCTAGATTACAGAGGCCTAGCCAGAAATTTTTTTCGGGGGGGGGGGGTAGGGGGGGTCAACCATACTTTATGTATGTTCGTGCGTGTGTTGGTATGTGTGCGTGATATATACGCAAGCAAAATTAAAAATTTTCGGGGGGGGGGGGGGTTGACCTCCCTCCCTCCCTGGCTACGCCGCTGCTAGATTAAGCTGCTGCTGTGGAGCCGTTCTAATACAACATGCCTCATCTCCCAGATATTATCAGGCAAAAGGAAGAGAGCAAAAAATAAAAAATAAAGATCACCACAGCGACTGCTGTAAAGCGTACTTCAACGGGCTTGGTTCAATTTGTTTTTACTTTCCTAATAAACAACCATAACCGGACCGGATCAGCTAGAATGCAGTATTCTATAATTCAATACTTCATCAGGGTCCCCTGCTCTAAAAAGAAAAAAAAAAAACACTCGCCGACTTGCAGGTACTCGACATCGTAAATGCTAGTATGCCATATATTGCAGCATATATGGTGGAGAAGTGTACGCCCGTGGGAATGAAAGCACGTGCATAAGATCGTTGCGTAAAATGACAGCAACAGTAAAGGAGGCGACGTAACTATATATAGGCCTAATTCACTGCACGTACACGACTTAGAACCAACGACACACAGGTGGAAACATTTCATGTAGCTTTTTTTTTTTCGGTTGATGTATACCCTTGCCGTTTTTGCAATAATATTGCGCGAGCGTTGACCCCTGGATATGGTAGCGCTTATAATATAGCCGAGAAGTAACGCGACTTCCGACGTGGTGCGCAAGCATAGTGTGCGCACTAGTGGGCGAGCGCAGCATGCTGCGCTGGTTGCTTGGAGAGGCGTACGCACTATCAGCGTTATTTATTTATTTATTTATTTATTTATTTATTTATTTATTTATTTATTTATTTATTTATTTATACTGCAGCCCTATTTAAGGCTATACGGCAGAAATGGGAAAGTTATATAATGCTAGTAACACAACAAGGAAAAAGAAAGAAATCCTGCGCTTAATGTAACTCCGTGCACTACCGTGAACCCTGAGGAAGTGCCTAGCAGGGGCAACCCAGCGATTTCCTCGGTACTTGCCACCGCCTCGTCGATGACGCGCTTACCGAGGTGGTGGCGCCCTTTCTTGCACGGCACGGGCACCAGCCGCAGGTTTCAGAAGCGTTTTTTGCGATTTTAGGTAAGCGATTGCGATTAATTCTCGGTTATTTCTGAAGTTTATAATATTTTAGACCTTGTTAGTTTATCTTGCACTGGTTTTGAGATTTGTTGCCCTTGTTTTAGGCCTTCATTGACCACTGCGTGACCATGCGACATGAGACGGTGGATGGACGACAAGCCGGGCCTCTAAAGTGCTATACGCACATTAAAATGCATGACAATACTACAATGCTAAAACAAATCTACACACGAGTAATAGGGTTTTACGTCCGAAAACCAACCCCGATATGATTACGATCGCGGGACGCCGTAGTGTAGGGCTCCGGAAATGTTCGACAATCATGTGTTTTTTAACGTGCACCTAAATCGAAGCACACGGGCTTCTAGCATTACGCCGCCGACGATATGCGGCCACCGCTGCCGGGATTCGATCCCGCGGCCTTCGGGTCAGCATTCGAGCACCATAACCACTAGACCACCGTGGCGGGTCACACACAAGAGAACAATAATAAAAATGAAGTAACGTGCAAATTTGGGCGAGTTTGTGATGTATGGTGAACCACAACGCAACTGCCCAGACGAGGACAATAAGAGGGACGAACAAGGTGCCGTTTGCCTTTCTTCTTATCGTTCTGGTCTCGGAAGTTGTGCTGTGGGTTGCCATTCAAAATAAGGTAGTCTACATGTTGGTAAGATGCTCTTCAATTAAAACTGAAATATTTTAGTCGTAAAGAGTGAGTGTTACCAGAAAGAGAACTCCAAAGTTCTATTGCACGTGGAAAGAAAGTGTATTTAGATACACATTTACGAGCAAAGAAAGATGTCACGTTCAAGACGTGGGAGCTAATCTTTGGTTAGTAAATGTGATGAGGTTACCGTAAGAGAGGCCGGAGGCGGCGTTAATATTTGCATGTAAAATTTTTAAAGCTTCCATTTCATAGCGCGAGAGTAGTTATTTAATATTGATTTAATATTCGATTACTGTAGGGCTAGTGTCGGTGAGAACCTCTGGCTGTAGTTATGGAAAGTGAAACGGATATACTTTCATTGACTGTTATCGAGACAGCATATTTCACATTGTTTGTAGGGCAAACAGACCATGCACGCGTATTCAAGAACAGTGCGAATGAGTGTTTTATATAGAAGTGTACCGAGGGGTCCGAGGTAATGTGCAGCGCAAATAGCCTAATTTTTTTAGAGCTTTGCCGGCTACATATTCAGTGTGGTTAGTCCAAGAAAGTTGTTCTCGGAGAATGAAGTCTAAATATTTGTATTGCGAGACTCTTCTTTACATTAGCTGCCATGTAAAAAAATAGTCATAAGAGAAGGGGTTACGTCCATTGGTAAATGACATCCTGATGCTTTTAAAAAGTTAATATTCATTTGCCACGTTTTGCACCAATCGCTAAAAGACATGTGGGATTGTAGAAGACGGTAATGATCATCAGTTGAATTGATGGATTCATATAGAACGCAGTCGTGTGTGTAAGTATGATATTAGATCAGGTGCTATGAGGCAAATCATTAATGTAAAGTGAAAATAATAAAGGGCCTAATACGGATCCCTGAGGAACACCGAAAGGGGCGTCAACTAGGGACAATTCTGTTGAGAAAGACAAATTGTGAGTGATAATGAATAAAACTGGTTATCCAAGAAACAATACGATGGTTATTGAGAACGGCGTTTAGTTTTACCAGTAGCTTAGACCGAATTGCCGAGTAAACGCTTCAGAGATATCAATAAAAATGGCATCTACTTGTTCACCTAGATCTAGATTATAAGTAACGTCATGCGCACAATCGACGAATTGTGTTGCAGTTCAATAACGGAAACCACGCTGACCTGATGTTACGACATTATTAGAGTCAAGGAATTCGGTTATATGTTTGTGACTGTTCTGTTTTAAGATCTTACAAGAATGAGGTGTAAGAGATATCGGTCCGTAATTAGAGAGAATTTGTTTATCGCCTTATTTATACAAAGAAAGTTCTCTGGCCGTTTTCTATGAACATGATACTATACACCAAAGTCTAAGAATTTCTGATTCATTACTATAAGCTTAGAATAACAGAGAGCTGAGCTGGTTGGTAAGTATTCATTCTAAAAAGACAGGGCGTGCAAACACGGACACAAGAAAAAAGTCAGGACACCACAAACGGCGTTTGTGGTGTCGTGACTTCTTTCTTGTGTCCGTGTTTGCACGCCCTGTCTTTTTAGAATGATCACTATAAGGTACTATGCTGTCCATAGGGAGTATCGCGCATGGAAAGAATTTGGAATGTCATCAGAGCCTGTGTGCTTTTCAGCATCAAGGTTCAGCGTCAGGTTTAAGACCCCATCAGAGCTTAATACGATATCGTCTAGTTTATTGGTCGGCGCAACATAACTAAGCTTTGGAACTATAAGGTTATTGCGGGTGAAAACAGACTGTAACTACGAGTTCAACATATTCGAAACTACAATGGGCCCGCTAGTTATAGCGTCGTTAATTTTAAAGGGGGTACTGTCAGTCGTACTAGGTAAGAGAGATGTGCAGGACCTGCTAGGATTTGATTTGAGAAGTAGGGGGGATTGCACTAAAGAATTGAAATCTCTAGCATTTTTAGTACTGGCGCGAAGGTGTTCCTTGGCTTGTTCAAAGGAGGCGCGAGCCTCGACGCTAGATTGTTTAGATTTATGTAGTATGCAGGCACGGCGTGGTGGCTGCAAGATGTCGCCGTTAATCCAAGGATGGTTATAACTTATCTTCTTAGTTTTCAGCGGAGAGTAATGATTGATGCACGAATTTACCTTTTTAACTACTTAAAATATTCAACCAGACCGTCAACACAACGCTCGGTAGTGAGCTAAACAAATTGGTCGGAGTTATCTGCCAGAGTGTCAGTGAGAGACGTGTCATCAGCCTTAGTGAAATCATGATACATGGTATAAGTGAAGCTTTTATGTGGAATGTGACAGTTAATGCGCACAAGAACTGTGTTATGATTCGAGATTCCTTCCAAGATCTCATATCTGAAACCTGAATGAGCAAGACTGTCACTAATAAACACTAAGCTAATTATGGAGTTCTGCCGCGTATTTTTCTCAACTAATTGTATTAGGTTATGTGACAAAGACAAGATACTTAAATATCTGCAAACAGAGGCACTATAGGCGGAATACGCAAGGGAAGGCCCGTAAATACCGGGAACAAAGTCGTCCAGAAAAATTACATTTGAACTATCAAGGTTATGGTCATGCATGGAATGTGAAATATTAACAAAAATATCTTTAAGGCTATCAGGGGTGGGGGGGGGGGATAAAGACCGCGTGTATTTAAGTCTGCTTATTCACTAGTATAGTCTGCACCAAAATGATTCAATATTAGCACCGCCTGTTAAAAACTTAGTTAAAATGTTAATGCAAAAGCAAGGCGACACTACCCCTTTCCTATTCTGACGATCATACCGGAGAGCAATGTAACCAGGAGGCATGAATTCAGAGTCATGCCTCCTGGTTACATCGTGGAGCCATGTTTCTATGATACAAGTAACATGAAGAGAACATGAAGAAACTAGCAAAAAATTGCGGAAATTTGTTAATAATGCTTGCGACATTAACACTCAGAAGCGCAAGATCTTTGGCGGGTTGATAGGGTGGTCAAGCTGATGATGAAGATACCTCTGGCAATCTGCGCTATAATGTAAACCACAAGCGAATACTAAAGTCTATTTGAGGGACAGTCCCAGTTATAACGAATATTTTTGATAAATAAATGATCAAACCGCATTTTAACAACCGATCCGTTATTCTGTTGCACAGCTGAAGCGTCCCATATCTTTTTACGTGCTGCGCGTACTCTATAGGGCAAAAATGTTCGGAAATCTTGAAACCGGAATTTTTCAACGTGTAAGCATTTTAACAGTGAAGCTGTTTAAGCTGTCGGTAACTTCTGCTCCGTCGTGCAAACTTTCTCAGGTGGACATGCGCCACAAGAAGTGGGCACGTCCCGCTACCGAGTACAGCAGGTGCGAGTGTCAAACGAAAACGAAGACGCGAAAAAGACAGAGAGAGAGAGAAAGAAAGTGATAGACGAAAGAGGAAGAGAATAATAGAGAGAAATAAAGGGAATTAGGACATAAAAAGATAAAAAGACAGAAAAACATATACAAAGAGAGAAAGAAAGAGAGAGAGAGAGAGAGATAGATAGAAAGAAAGATAGAAAGACAGAGAAAGAAACAGACACGAAAGAGAGATAAAGAAAACAGAGAGCAAGACAGAAAGAGAAGGAAATAAGAGAAATAACAAGAAACAAAGAAAAAGAGAGATGGAACAGGAAGAAAGAGAAATAACACAGAAAGAGCGAGAAAGAAATAGACAGAAAAGGATAGGAATAGAAAGAAACAGATACAGAGAAGAGATACAAGAAACAGAGAGAAAGAGAGAGAAGAAAGAAAGAAAAAATAAAGATAAACAAGGAAGGCCACCCCAGCTGCGCTCTTCCTTCAGGCATGGCACCGCTAGCGCGGAGCTGTTTTTGTTTTGTTTCAGCAACAGCTGCTTATCCTTAAAATCCGGCAACTTTAGAATGACAGGCCGATAGCACCCAGGACGCGTTCTACCTAACCTGTGGAAACGCTGGAGACGCGGACAGTCAACGGAAAGTCTGCTGAACACGTTCACGACCTTGGAATGCAGTGTGTCACGATTCTCGTCTTTATCTTCCAGTATACCATGAAAAATTATGTTGTTTCTTCGGGAACGGTTTTCAAGGTCGCCATATTCGGCAGTTACTTCAGCCACCGTGCGCTTTAAGCAAACCAGCTTGGAACGAAGCTGTTCAGAGTCTTGCTCAGGCAGAGCTTTCGAACACGAGTTTTCAGGAGCAGCCACACGCAATTCCAAGTTGTCCAAACCTGTTTTCAGGGTTTTTTTTGTTATAATTGAAGATAGGTCTTTCAACATAACTTTTTTGCATGTTACTAAATAGGAAAGAACCTTCACAAGTGTTATTACAATTTGACATTGCCGACTTGGCCGACAACTCAAGAGCGCTAAGGGAAGATTCATGGGACTCATCAGGTTTGCTCGTCTTTGAGGACAGCATTTTCTTGGGGCCGGGATTGAGCTCATTGTTCCCGCTCAAGAGTGGGCGACTGGGGCAAGTACCGACATGGTAATAGTTGCACAAAAGACTGCTATGCGAATAATCATGTGGCCAACACAACAGCACCAGGAATTGATCATAATAGTGGATACAGTCTGAGTTGTCGAAGTAACATACCTGTGCAAACAACATGTTATTTAGGCAGCGTGCTGAGGTTGCTGCTGCTGCTGTTGCATTGCCCACTGCCGGGACGTTCGAACGGCGGAGCCTTTATTACTGGTGATGCTTGGCGTCACCGGTCTGATGGCGTCACTTGGGGTAGCTGTCCACAGGTGTGCGCAGAATCACTGGTGTGGCAAGTAAGTGCGCCGAGAAACCACGGCAATCGCACGCTTCGGGGACGGGGCTGTACCACAGCAAACCGCCAGTGTTTGCCACGTGTACGTCCGAACTAGCGTTCGCCACGCACTGGAGACGAACGACAAGGCCGGCGACGGAATTCAGGAGCTGTGCAAACAGCTCTTGGATTTAGGCAACATGATGAGGCTGAGGTTGCCGTTGTGGCCTTGCCCACTCCCCCTGTGCTATCATGTGTTCAGAAAGCCGGTGTGACGCTGATCGACGTCGTATTGCTGATCTCGTTGCTTCTGGTCGATGTATGAAACTATCGCATCCTGGGGTTAACATTGATGTCATATTATAAAAAAAATATTGAATGGGTATACATGCAAGGGTGTACAGCCGTCAGCACGCTTAACTCGAACGCTCCGCCGCGTGGCCTCGACCCGCTTTGACTGACGCCAGCGCCGCGAAGCGTTGTGCGCGGTATGTTTCCTGCAGCTAACGATAGATGGAGCGCGGGTCGATTTCACTAGTAAATTTATGTTTGCCATCTGCCTGACCGGCGGGTCGAATACACTCACTTGGAAGGTCCGTTTTCACCGCGTTTCGCTATTTGCTTCGTTCTCACGCGCGCCCATGAAATTCGTTGGCGTATTGCTCATCTCGGCAATGAACCTATGCCAGCACTTATTGCCTATGCCAGCACTTATTGCCTATGCCAGCACTGTAATATTGCTGGCATAGGCAATAAGTTTAACGAAAAGAATCAGGCGCAAAAGAGACGAACACAAGAGGTGACATGGACGAATACTTCTTGTGTTCGTCTCTTTTGCGCCTCATTCTTTTCGTTAAACATGCACGAACTAGCCCAGCAAAAAGTTCTAATAGGCAATAAAGTTCGCTGGAAATTACGTGTAAAATATTTCCCTTATAAGTAAGGGCTCTCAAACATGCGGCATGCGGGCAGCATGCGGTCCGACGCGCACGTCGCTCTCTCCTCCCCATAGTTTTAATTTTTTTTTTCATAAGTATATTCATGAGCTACGCAGACGTGAATGGTATCAAGCATTTTTTTTCCTGAGTCGCATCATGCGGTCACCATGTGTTAAACCATAACCGTAGAACGAAAAACTCTGTACTTCGGAATCGGCGTCCAGATTTCTGTCATTCTTGAGATCAGTAACGATATGTTTCTGGAAACCTGACGTCAAATCCCTGTCAGGAGGAGAGAAGGAAAGGCAGGGAAGGTCAACCAGTTCAGGACAACCAGGTTTGCTACCCTACAAGTGAGAACAGGAGGGGCGGGGAGATTAAAAGACGGAGACGAAAGAGAGATAAAGACAGCACATAACACAGCACGCAGACAGTCACTCACAGTCCGTCACTATTTCGTGGTATGCGACATCACTGTCACCCTTTCAGAAATGACCCATATATAATATGAGATATGGGAAAGGCCTTTCAGATGGCCTTTCACATGTTCAACCCCCCAATTTACTAGTTGCGCGAAGGAATGGTTTTGCAAAAACTTTAGAAGTTCACGAGATGGGAAAGACAATTGGATAGAAGAATATGATTCAGCGTTTCACGGTATACTATGGGGTAATTAAAATCACCCAAAAAAACTGCATCGACTGAGAAGGGACAGAAGATGGCTTCGAGTGGTCTTAGGCGAATGTGATTCTTTCTTTTTTAACTGCCTAAATGGACATTAACCGAAGGAATTAGTGGAATACGTATTCGCATACATCCGACGTGCAATAAACAAAGCCAAGCTTGTTTGCTCCTATAAGTCGTAAACGATTACTTTGAACGATAGAGCGGGATTGATCAAGGGCTCTTTTTTTTTTTTTGTTAAACACAACCTAATCTAACCAACACGCAATGAAGCTAAGGAAGATATAGGGGGCATTACTTGTATGTTTTAACTGTAGTACAGTATACTATACTAAAGTTATAAATACGACACAAATGGAAAGAATATAAAGGGGATGAACAATCAAATTGCCGCAGGTAGGGACCGAACCTACAGCCTGAGCCAACCTGAGTCGAACATGCGGATAAGGTAATATTCACATGGTGACCATGTGCGTTAAGCGAATTCTCTACAAAGTACAATTTGGCATAAATGCACGGAAGCTTTGTTATCTCACTCTCTGAGCGTCTTAGGTGCTTTACGATCAATCAACGCTAAGCACGCACAAACATCAACTGGCACAACACCAAAGCGCTGCTCGAAATCCAATGAACGAAAGGGTTATTCATTACGCCATACTTACGCGAAAACGCCCGATGAACAATAAGAAACGCTAAGAACAAAAGAATAACAGCGGCTAAAAACGTACTAACTCGAACTGCTGAGAATTTTTCTATCCCTTCGTATGTAGGAAAGCGCGGCAGCACTATGGCAATTAGTCATCTGGATGCTCCTTTTCTTATAGGTATAAGTAAATAATAAAAGAACAAATCTCTTGCGTGCGCTTTTTTAGAAGAGAAAAAAAATTCTTTCCCGATTTCATTTCAGGAAGCGCCATTCAAATGAATGTCATACTCGAGATTAATCTTCCAAGCGGGCTTTTCATCCTGCCAAGGAATAAGAAGGTTCAAAATGCTTGAAAATGTGATGAAAAAAAAAAACGCGAAAAGATCGAGCCGAAGCTAAGCACGCCTTTTTTCTTTTTATATGCAGTACTGGGCCGAAGAATTATGATTGTGAGGAAGCACGCATACAGTGAATCTGTATAAAATTGAGCTTTTCTGAGAATAATCTTGTTCAAAACGAGCAACCTGTTTTCTTTCTATCTCTCTTTAAATAAAATACGCGTCAAAAAGCAGCTCGTGGCTTGAACCTAGAAAATGACCAGTACAGAGAATGCAAGCCCTTCAAGACGAGGTTTGTTACGTTCAAAGAACTCACCATACCTGTATAGTTTCCTCTGAATAACATTTCAAAAAGAAAGCAGGCTATAAAAAAGAAACGCCCACGCAGAACTGAATGAAAGGCATTTGGCACCACCAAGTTACCTTCTGTCTTTAAGAATCAACTTCTGAGTTCACGGGCTACTGAACAAATAATTATACCTGTAATCTTTGTCACCGCTTGTGCCTCGTAGTCATTAATGCCTTCGGCGAGCCCCAGTCAATTGTCTGTGAAGCACCAAAAGTCGACACGTTTTGCATGCGACCTTTGCCCCATTTGTTCTCTCCTGCGTGAGATCTTGAAGAAACGTATTCGCGTCGTATATATGACGCGAAAATTGAGCGGTGGGAATAAACAGAATATAGAAGAGTGCTTGGTTCCGCGTTTCCCCTTAATAACCGCACCCGTCCTCTCCGAAATGCGACGATAGTAATTGCAAGCTTGCAGACGAAGAATGAGGCAGCGAATTCTGCAGAACTCATTTATAATCGCACTTTTCTGAGATGCATTTCATTGTGATAACTTAAATAGTGGTATTCAAGTTATAGTTCTCGTGCGCGGAAGTGAAAAGCATCTCTCACAGTTCTCTCTCTCTTTGTTTTACTCTGCACCAAAAGATAACTCTAAGTTCTTCCACGCCTGCTAGTTTTCGATGCCGTGTATTAAGGCTGTTCTAGCCTTCGTGTACATAGGGAATCCCTTTCCTCGCGTCTGTTCTATTCTTCGTTCATCGCTCCTGGACCCCTCTCGGCAGATCCTTGGTGCATCTTTTCGCTTGACGCACTGATTCCATGGGAGCTTGCTTGGTCGCTCGTTTCTGTTCTTGTCTCTTCGTTCTCAGATCAGGCGGTCATTTCCAAATTATCTTTTCCTGTAGCTCGTTCCTTTGCGGGTTCGTTTTCTTGTTTTTATTCGCTTTTGCTTTTCTGATACGTTAAAGGCCAGGCAGCGTCATTAATCCATTTGTTGTATTCTTCCTTAAGTTGAGCGCTTTGTTTATATACCCCACAACTGCTCAGAAGGTGGTATAGAGACGGGTGCCGATTAGACGCCTGGTATCTTTCTCACAGAAGCAAATATCACTTGAACGCGGCTTCGTGCATCGGTGACGCAAAAAGCCAGAGACGTGCAGCTCCATTGTTTGTTTATTGAGTCTTCTACGCTTTTGTAGCGTGAAACAAACAACTGCGTACGTTCATATTTCTTTCCCATATCGCTGTTCTTTCTCTCTCTCTTTTACACATACGCATATCGCAATCTTTGTGTGTTCACCACTTTGCTTTTGCTACGTTTCAGCAATAAACTTTTGTGCTTATTAAGAGAGCCCGCATGTTGCGCAAAACATACTCTTAACCCACACAAAAGGTCGGCAGGTGTTAAACTCTTGCAACACAAGAAAGCTTTGCAGCACCCACATACGACAAGATGAGCCGCAAAGAGCAGTACATATGTTCGGCATTAAAGTGGGTTATTTTAATGCCCCTTTTCGTGTTGTGCATGTATTCGTCTTCCGATCGCTGCGCCCGTCGTTGTTCCGCGTCTCGCTTCCGCAGTTCGTGATAACCTTGTGTTTGGCATCTTGTTCGTACAAACGCCGAAGCACGATCAGCGACTCGCACTTTCTCCGCAGTGGCATAGGGAACTCAAGCTCAAGTTTGGGCTCGACGCTCGCGCGGCCGAGCTATGCGTTACTGGGGATAGGCGCTGCCGTCGAGGGCTGTTTATCGCTGGATGTCGCTGCGGTGGCGGCAAAGACACGTGCGCGCATGCGCTCCTCATTCGGCCCGGAGCGCTGCTACTCAGCAATAGTTACATTCTTAGAATTTCTGACGCACCACAGATACAATCCGAGAGCTCTACGTGTGTGCGGAAACGGGGGCGCAGTGTTGTAGCGAAAGGAGACGCACTGTGGATATTTCCAGTTACGATAGGAGCAGTGGCGCCGCTCGACGTTGCTTTGGAAGCCTATACTTGCGCGGCCTTCCCCGCGAGCCGCAAGGGCGTGCACGCTCCATCGCTCGCCTCCTCACCGCCGACTAGAGCCGCCGGCAACAGCCGACGTAGCAGCAATTGCACCTCGCTCTACATAAATACACAGTGCGCCCGCGCCCTCTTTCATGCACACCTGTTACTCTGCAGAGTAATGCCGAGATGAGGAGTCGGCTGCGCGCGCATGCGTTTTTATCACTCGCTCACAGCTGTTTACGCACGCATCCGCGGAGGGGTTTTAAATGCGAAGCATTTCTTAGCGAACCTTTGGCACTTTGAGCGTTTCTATCTACGTATATCTATCTATCTATCTATCTATCTATCTATCTATCTATCTATCTATCTATCTATCTAGCCGCCTACGTCTGGGTGCTCTCATGATCGCCTCCTTAACTTGGTGTAGACCAAAATGTTCGTGGGAGGGTAAGAGGACTTGACGAATATGACTGTCTGGTCATGACATGAATAACGTGAAAATCCTGTCGCGTACGTCGTCAAACGATTTCCTGTACACACGTGTGGCACATACCCGTTTACCACGGGCCGTGGTATACGGGTATGAGCCACAGGTGATTGAAAATTTATGTCTACCAAAGTACGGCGACAACAGACATTGGCAAAAACCGACGCCTACAGAGTTGACCCGAAGAATGCAAAGAATAAAAATCAGGATCTCAGTAGGAATCGAACCCAATCATTATGGGTGGCAGTCAGGTATTCTACCACAGAGCCATGCCAGGTCTCGAAACTCCTTTGGAAAAACACCCTATGCAAGCGTAATGTCGGTGCAACGTCAAGTGTGATTGTGGTGCTGGCTGTTTAATTTTATAACAAAGCAATAAACGCTACATATGTACTCCTACGATGTGAGGTTGACGTCTGTGGTTTCAGTGTTGGCTCAGCTTTTATAGCAGTCTAATAAACATTACATTTGTAATCCTATGATTCAGCAAGCTATATTCAAGAGTCGCTCGACCCCGGATGAATACGCTAACGAAAGTTACGTACGATATTCCCATCATCGCGCCATAAAGTGTACTTCGTTTCCATAACACTGACGTATGTAGACTAACGTGAGTGCTGACGTTACGTCAGACAATAAGTTACCCTCTAAGTGCCAGTGTTGTCGACACACATCTACTACACATCTACTATCTACATCTACACATCTACTACACATCTACTGTGCACACATCTACTACGCTTACAAAACACGTCATCCATCTCGCATAGGCGTGCGCAGGGGGGGGGGCGCTGCGATGAACATCCCCCCCCCCCCTGAAAGGACACCCTGCGCACGCCTATGCCATCTCGTACAACTTGGCTCAAAGCAAAAAAAAATGCAGCATAGAACTACTCGCTGACTGCTTCGCATTAAACCGATTCTCACAAGGTGTGGGATCTGCCGAATTTTTTTTCGTCACTGGTTGTTTTGCATCAAGGTCACCGGCCTTTTTAGGGGACCTCCAACACAGACGCCAATATGGACGCCTTAGGTGTCTATAACAAATCCTGCACAAATGCACCTTGTATTGCGAATTAACGACATGCACATATGCATACTATAGTTTTATTGCGATATCAATTATATGGACACTTTCGGCGAATTTTTGCCGAGGCCATTGCCGTCGCCGTGATGTCCCGGATATGTATATGTATGTGTGTATATAAAAAAGGCACAAAGAAAAATCAAGGAGAAGAAAAAAATCTAAAGTACCCGACTAGGGATTCGAAGCACACTCTAAGAAAAAAAAAACAGTACGCGTGACTCTTTTCGGAGAGTTCTGACTTGCCACGTATAGGACTCTCTTTAAATAGTCACGGTGACTCTCTTGGTGGGTCAGGGTCGGCTCGCTCTAGGAGAGTCCCCTGACCCTCTAGGAAGAGTGCAAAGACTCTAATCGGGAGGATCACGTTACCACTTATAGGGAGTCAGACGACTCTTGCCGGTAACGCTCCTAGGGGGGTCAAGGGACCCACACCGAAGCATCAAGCGATTCCACAAGTATTTTAAGCTACTCATTTGATCCTTGCTCTACTTTTGCGCGACTAATGTTGAAAATAGTAGAGTATTCATGTTAAGCAAGTCCAATAATACTTGCCGTTCTGCCCAGCGACTGTAAAAAAAAAATAGTTTAGTTTTAGCATTATTTTAATAAAACTCGTCAAAACAACACATATTTTCCAGCAAAGTTATATAGAAAGCGCGAAAAGATGGTCTGTGATTTCCAATTAAGAAGTTTGGGTATTCCTCATTTACATGCTTCTATGAGTATGGCCAACTAAAATGTGTGACTGTGATGTGCACAGTGTCATATGGTGCTAAATAAACAGCAGAAATCGCCATCAGGTTTCCATATTTATTCCTTGTAATTAAGAATAAATCAAAAAGTGGTGACGGCTTGAGGCATCAGACTTGTGGCTTGCTAGGTTGTCGCTCCTGTCCAGCGTGAGCACCATGAAAAACGGTATCTGAAAAGCAGAACGTGATATTATGATGAGAAAATGAAATTGCAGTAAAGGTTTGCAAAACCTACCCAATAACTGGTTCGCACAGACATAATAAAGGCTAACAACAAAACAACAAAGCACATCCTCGGGCAGCCAGGGGAACGCCGTGAGCGGTTACTGACCGCATGTTTTACAAACGTAACCCATCCTTAAATACTCAGATAAACAGATGCGAGTACTAGGACCCGAACGACACCCAGCGCGTGCGTACGCCGTCTACGTCGAGATCGGATATGTCATATGCTAGAATTAGCGCACATAACTCCCACAATCACGTACACTCACTCGATTCTGTTATAGCGCCCAACGTCATCGCAATGTATGCAAACCACGAAAACAGCAAACAGAAACGAGGGAAAATAGTGCACGGCGGCGGCCGCAACAACGCGCGCCGTCGAAATTTGCGAGCTTTTTCAACTTACCGGCGAGTCGTGTCCAACTTAAGTGACTACCGCGTACGTTCTGGAAGCCACCGTACTATATCTGCACCTCAAACTACCGTCTTTAATCCAACAAAAACCATTATTTATAGTGCGTGTGAGCGTTCTGTACACAGGCTTTCTTGTTTTTCACGTTCCCACGCGCGGAAGCTCGCAGCACACTCAAGGTCGATAGAAATGTTATTATGAAGTAGACTAAAGTGCATCTCAAAAGGATATCTTGCACCTTCAGTAGTGCCGACACAACGTGCGATCAGCAAGAAATGGCCCTTGATAATTGTTTGCGTCGCTCACTTTATGGGAAGCTTG
Organism: Rhipicephalus sanguineus; assembly: GCF_013339695.2. Lineage (NCBI taxonomy): Eukaryota > Metazoa > Arthropoda > Arachnida > Ixodida > Ixodidae > Rhipicephalus > Rhipicephalus sanguineus. The sequence goes on along the minus strand of NC_051176.1, from coordinate 208,279,114 downwards.
TACAGCAACGCGCATAACGGTGGCAACTCGTTAACCGACAGCTTTGGTTGGGCATCCGCAACAGCCCCGCGGATACAGGCTACTGTTCGAAATGGCTGGCAGGTTCCGCAGAGCTGCTGCAGACGCCCAGCTAAAGCTGTATAATTAGTACCTACGAAAGCAGTACACTCACCGTTAACTGGCGCCCGTTGTCGGTGTCCGCAGCTCCATGAATATTCCGTCCTCCAAGCGTCACTTCGTGCACGGCTCGAGCCGGCGTCAGCACCACCGAAGACGCGCAACCTACGCAACCACGCAACGCATTCCAATAGACCAGGAGAGTGAGAGACTGAGACCACTGAGACTGCTGAGACGACTGAGAGAGGAGAGCGGCGCGCCACCCCGGCGCCAACCCCGTCTACGTTGCCGAGCAAGGCGCCACAACGGCGCCAAAGGGCGAGCGTGCGATATGTATGGCGTATACGGCGGCTCTTCCGTATACCGATGCCAATCGAAACGCGCTTCAGGAGGGTCCAGTGACTCCTTCCCAAATGCGAACTCTTTTTCTCTGCCTGTACCTTCCAAAAGGGGTCAGATGGACACCCGAAGAGAGTCACGGTTCCATGACCCTCTTCTGACTCTCTTTTTTATTAGAGTGCAGCGACCCCTCACTCCCCAGTGCGCTGCGTTAGACAACTCAACCACGCGCCATGTATGCGTCGACGAAATAACGGCGAGCTATTTATGTTGACCATTTAGCGCTGGTGGTACGCAGGTCTCGGAAGAGCTTGAGCGGGTTTTCTATCACGCAACGCTCCTACATTTTCTTTCAATTTGATAACTGCCCTTGAAACGCGCACGACAAAGTGGCCCCTTTCTGTACCCACTCATGATGTGGAATAAAAAATAGAACACCGGGCACACCTTGCATCAGAGGCCCCCGTGTGGCAAGAGACTCAGAGGGGTCACTCCACGCGCCGCAGTTTAAAAGAAAAAAAACACCATGAGGCGATACGAAGCCGGAGCACTTGCACGATCGCGTTCCATTGGCGTTCGCTGGGCATGCTACCGACCTCGCGTCGTGGAACGCGAAGAAGAACACTACGCGCGTCGTGTCTTCCCTCTAGCCTGGCCGTTAATTCTCACAGGGCGTGCGGGGAACGGGGTCGACTGGCGTGCAAGAGAGAGGCAGCGTAGGAGAGGAGAGAGAGGGGCAGGGGACGCGCATGCGCTGGCCCTCATCGCGGCGCTGCGCAGGAGAGAATTTCGGCATGTCGAGCCCACATTTCAGAGGAGCCAACCGAGGCAAGCGCTGCACTGAACGCGCGCAGCGCTCTACCACTTGAAGGAGAGGAGACTAAATAACGAGAGCTGAGCTAGTTGGTAAGTATTCATTCTAGAAAGACAGGGCGTGCAAAGACGGACACAAGAAAGAAGTCAGTACACCACAAACGCCGACTAACAACTGAAGAGACGCACAAAGGCTGAAAAGAAAGAAGGCACGAAAACTTATCTGCGCATGCCCATATAACAGGCGAACCTATCAATCCGGCACGCGTGGCGGTCTACGTGGAAGATAACTGTTAAGGCATTTGATTTCATCTTTATGCAAGTTAATCGACGGTTGGCTCACGCATGCGCTACCACTATTCTCGATATGCCATGCTTCAATCATCAGTCGCGTTTCTTCATTTCTATGCCGGTACAGCACTGCGCATTCATCAAATTTTGGCGTGCACTTACAATCTCGACAATGTAAAGATAGATTGGAAGGTTAGCCTCCTGTTAGCGATCTCTTATGTTCCAACAATCTCTGGTTAATGCATCGGCCCGTCTGTCCTACGTAGAAGCGGCCGCAGCTGAAAGGGAACTTATACACCACACTCGTACGGCAATCAGTGAATTTGTTGGTGTGTTTTACGAAACAAATATCGGTCCGCTTCTTGTATTTTACTCGCTCATTCTTTCTCTGCACAGCGGCACAAATCTTACCTAGCTTATTGGCAGCCGTGAAAACAACATTAACGCCGTATCTACTTCCTACTTTCTTTAGCCTGTGAGATACGCAATGAATGTACGGTATACCTACGACACGTTTCTTCCTATCGCTTTCTGCAACCATGCTCGGACTTAATAGACTTCTTTAAACGTTCAGCGACCGTGGCCATTGCATCACGAGGATACCCTACATCTAAAAGACGCGTAACCTGTGCGTTAAAGCTATCACCCATTTTGTGCTCACACGACTTGGTGAGGGCTGATTTAAGGCAAGGCATGGCGATGCCGTTTTTTACAACCTTCGAGTGCTTCGACGAAAAATTTATCAGCGGTTTCGAAGATCTAAAAGAAATCTTTACATTGTCGAGATTGTAAGTGCACGCCAAAATTCGATGAATGCGCGGTGTTGTACCGTCATAGAAATGAAGAAACGCGCCTGATGATTGAAGCATGGCATATCGAGAATAGTGGTAGCGCATGCGTGAGCCAACCGTCGATTAACTTGCATAAAGATGAAATCAAATGCCTTAACAGTTATCTTCCACGTAGACCGCCACGCGTGCCGGATTGATAGGTTCGCCTGTTACATGGGCATGGGCAGATAAGTTTTCGTGCCTTCTTTCTTTTCAGCCGTTGTGCGTCTCTTCAGTTGTTAGTCGGCGTTCGTGGTGTCCTGACTTCTTTCTTGTGCCCGTCTTTGCACGCCCTGTCTTTTTAGAATAGAGGAGGAGAGCAGCGTATGCGCCGTGACAGCAGAAGCGACAACGCGGGAGAAGCGCAAGCAGGTGCTGGTAGAGAAGTGGAAAGAGTAACGCGTAGCTGTTGGAGAGAGGGAAGGAGGAGAGTCGCGCATGCGTAGTGTGAGTGCGGACTACTACGCCGCGTACGGATTACCACGCCGCGTTACATACACCCGAGCAAGAGATACTTCGCCTCTAAAAGAAATATCTAAGAGCGTCTGATTCTCCATTGTCGACACGCAGTCTTGAGCGATGGCCAATCCCCCAGAGTGGGTATGTGCCATCATTTTGAGGAAAACAAACATTGCGCGTTGCTGAAGTACAAAGATGTAACAACTGTAACAGTTGTTAGGTCACGCTCGTTCTGTGTATACCCGTGCGTTCATTTCGGGCGTCCTTCTTTGTGCTTCAACGGCGCGCTGCAAGTATCGAGCTGCTTGTTGCTCTTCGTGTGACATTCCAGTTTCTTGCTATCGCATTCATTGCTTCGCCCTTGCGGCGAAACTGACTTTTTTTTTTCACACACACGCAACTCGCCTAGAAGAGTGAGTAGATATTAAATGACGATGGTAATTCTACGCATTATTCAGCGACAGTAAGCTCACTTTTGAGGTGTGTAGGTGTGTAGCATTTGGTATAAGTGTATTGTGAGAGGGAAAAAAGGACAATTATTCACAGTACCACAGAGGCCCGTTGAAAAGTAGTGTGTAAAGTAGGTAATCGAAAAAGTCATTAAATAAAAAAGGTAACAAAACAAAGGTTACGGTTAGTACAGTGGAACATCATTATACAATATTATCAAGGAACGTAATCAGGTTAGCACGAAAACTTTCGCGGTTAGAAATGAAGGGAAAGAGGTCCGGAAGGCCGTTCCAGTCTGCAATAGCTCGAGGCAGTTATGATGAGATAAATGCCTGCGTTTGGCCATGTATGCACATGAAACTGAGTGACTTGTGAATGCGTCGTAACGTGCGCGAAGGAGCATGAATCGGCAGACGATGAGATTTAATAATATATATGCATCCATGTAACAAACATAGAAGAGCGGTCATGCGGGGAATTCCCAAAGACTAAAATGAAATGTATTGTCTTATTAGTCATGCTAGAAAGATGGACGCAGTTAAGCAAGAAAAATCTGACTTCTATATTCTGAACAGTTTCGAACATGCGGATAAGGTAATATTTACATGGGGACCATGTGGATTAAGCTAATTCTAATTCTGACGAACGTAGGTTAAACATGCTAATTTACGCGCATTAAAAGGTGCTTTAGGCGGGCTTCTACACAGATAATAGAGAGAGATTTGGAAGCTTAGGAAGAGATAGCTTCCGCATGCCCAGCCTAGGAAAGATCTTAAAATAACTGTTGGGGTTACACGTGCCAAAACCACGATATGATTCAGGCATGCCGTACTAGAGGGCTCCGGAAATCTCGACCACCTGGGGTTCTTTAACGTGCACCTAAATTTAAGCGCTCAGGCCCCTAGGATTTTCGCCTCCATCGAAAATGCCGCGGCCAGAGTCGAACCCGCGAACATCGGGTCAGCAGCCAAGCACTGTCACTACTGTACCACCTAGGCGGCTTCAGGAAAGGCCTTATGTAAGGTAGAGGCCAGGATATTTCTACGATAGAGCATTACAAATTACGGTTTTATTAATCAGCTAGGGAAAGGCTGAGTGAGCGTCATTCCGGCTAATAGTGATTAACTTTCGTTTTAAGGCGTGTGTGGACATCTACCAAGTTTTGCAACATTTATAGGTTAGCTGTCAAGATCACTTTGGATAGTAGAATGGTCATTGGCAGGGGCGTAGGCCAAGATTTTTTTCGTTGGCCTGTAGTGGGGGCCGGGCAGACAGATGTGGTCGGGTGTAATTTTCTGCTCTGTATGCTATGGCAAAAAGAAATGGGGAGGGGGGCACGGGCCCAGTGTGCCCCCCCCCCCCCCCCGGCTACGCCACTGGTCATTGGAGCAGTTAATAGTGCGATAGGTTATGCAGTCGTCAGCGAAGACCCTGAGGATGATATGTTAGCGACTGAGTCATTGATGCATATTAAAAAGAGTAATTGAACGATAACACTGCCTTGGGGGGCACAGACGTAACGTCGCCAAGGTTAGCCGAAAAGTTGTTCTCTACTGTAAATTGTTGACGCAAAGACAGAAAGTTACGAAGTCAAGATACTGTTAACAAGTCTAAGCAAAGGACACTTGGAAATCAAGCGCAATAAGGTACAGTATCGAAGGCTTTAGAGAAGTCTAGAAAGATGCACTCAGTTTCATCGTTAGCATTCATGTTGAAATGAAGGTCAGTCGTGAATTCGAAAAGTTGCGCATCACATCCTGAAACCATACTGGTTACAAAGAGAAAAAAAAAACGCTATTGAATTCAAGGTGAACGTAGATATGAGAAGCTATAATATCAAGTAATTTGTAGCATATGCATGTCAGTGAAGTAGGTCACCTGGTGAGTGCGTGTACCCGGATTTGAATAGGGGAATGACCTTAGCAATCTTCCAGTCCTTAGGCAGCTCACCTGATGATAAAAACTGATTGAAATGGAGACACAAGACAAGAGTGGAAACTCGCGACTGCTGGATTCATTAGTATTCACCAAATTCTCGGTTTTAAAAACGCATATCGTAGGAGGAAACAGCGCGAGGACCAGGCCAAAAATAGGCACACATAAAACCACATGTGTGCCTATTTTTGTCCTAGTCCTCGCGCTGTTTCCTCCTACGATATGTTCAACCAACTAGCCGACAAGTTCGCCCTTCAAGGTTTAAAAACGCGTAAACATACGCGTAGACATGTTTACGCGCATTCCTAATGTATGCGTTAATGAGTGAATATGCGCTGTGATCTTCCAACGCGCGTGAAAAGGATAAGTGCTTACATATTTTGCAGTGGAACAGTACCAACAGTCATAGCTCCTGCGACCTTGCCGCGTGGGCGAACGTCACGAGGCGCAATAGATGAGTGCTGTTTGGCGCAATGCGGCGCGTCTCGCGGCCTTAGTTGGTGAGATATGTGACTGCATCGCATTCTTTATATATCAATGACTTCCATAGGTATGCGCAACCACCAAGCTGCTTCGCAAAATACCAGTGGGGACTTCGGGTAGAGAATGTCACTGCTGCCAAACTACGAGCAGAGGCTCAAAACATGCGCCGTCTAAGTATACTGCAGACCCCTGCCCATGCAGCCATATTTGGAGGTCCTTCATCTAACTTTGCTGCCTCTCACTGGCGTAAATGGGTACAACTGTAACGCTGCATAAATTACGCGCTGATATTGCAGGCCACTAAAAGAAGCGATTCCCTCCAGTCAAATCGACAACAACATAAAGAGCAAGAAATAAATGGCGTCATGGTGGTGGAAAACCTACAAAACCAACCTGTCCCCTTAATGACACAGTAATTACGAGCATAGACCATGGTGACGGGCTACCTTCTCCAAGCCGTTATACTGTGCGTGTCCGCAAATTTACTAAACATTTTTTTTTTATTGAGCGGGAGCTAAATGTCGCCCTAAAGATGTTATCACGCAAGTGTAACCACTGGTCATTCCCAGTTTTCTTCAACGCTACCCCACCGCATCCCTCCCCATTCACCCTTCCTGCTCATTGTTGTCTGGGGTGCCTAGTGGCGCTCTACTGTATTTGTAGGCAATTAACGTTAATTCCACAACATCTCAATCCTCAAAAAGTCGCTTCTAAATGATTGAGATGCCGTAAATAATACTACTTAAATAATTTGCCATCCTAAGTTTTATGGAGGACACTTACGATTTTATTATAGAGCATTTTGTGAATCACTCGACGCTAACCTTGCGGCGGAAAACATTTTTTTTTTTCAATATCCACCTGTGATCAGTGCAGATAAAGCAGTCGTTGCTTGGAAAGTGCCCTTAGACTGCATATAATTAACTCACCGAAGGAATTCTATGTTATCAAGCAATGATGAGCAAATTTGCGACCTCAAGGCGTAAGTATCTCTCAGGTTGCACAACTAATGCGCATTTATGAACGGAGTATAATTTAAATGTAACGTACACTTTTGCATAACCGATTTGCAATAGGCGACGTTCTTATAAAAATTTGTGATTATTGGTAACACACAAACTTGTGTGATTCGCAAACGGCTCGTGGCCAGTTACGGCATTGCTCGCTTTGGTCGACCTACATCGCAGATATGCATTCCCGAATTATTCCCGATTATTATTGCTCAGTTTGTCACTCCAGAGGGAACCTAGGGTTGATTTGTTCTCGGCCAGTAAAAAATTATGAGCTCCTATTTCAGCCGCTCTCCTCCTCACGAAAGAAAAGGCTCACACCGAACGTCTACTCATAAATAACATTAAAACGGGGAGCGACAGTTCTTGACAGATTGCGATTTCCTTTTTTAAAGTTGGGTCGGGCTGTTTTCGAGAAAGACGAGAAAACAAAGAAGAGAATAAAAGAAATAACACCAATAGAAAATGCATACCCGGCTCGGTGTGACATCCCGACCTTTCCTGCTTTTTTGATGTGCGAATAGATGCAGGATATAAAAGATGGCCGCAGGAGACAGGCCTGTTGGTGGCATTCGTATTGATTCACTACCAGACTCGTCCCAAAAAACCACTGGGCATAAGTCATGGCTCCTGGAAGGCGATCGCTTTCTCCATTTTTTCGAGTGCAGTTTGAAATTGACTCGTTTCCGCTAGGCCGCGCATCCAGCTCCGTTGCATTTATAGCTTTTATTGCTATTCGCTTTGCGCCAGTTATAACCTCGACTTACAACATATTCGATTTGCCATTACATTCGTTTCACTCTCAATGATAAAAGAAGAACACCATATCCAATACATGGCTTCAGTTACCTGTGGTGCCGTGCTTCTCATGAGTGTGATTCGTATGTGTCCGAGCTTCGTAACGTCAACAAGGCCACGAACAAAGAGACATTATACATGGTACTTTTTTTTGTTTCACGGGCTTTTGCAATCTTTTCCAGCCTTTCCCTCCGCGGTTAAATGTCGTCTCCGTAATAGCAAAAACAAAATGAAAAAGTCCAGTGCAAGAACTCGAAAGCATCTTATTCTTGCAGCTTCTTCTTTTTTTTTTGGCGCTTTGGTGGTCGTTGAACGGTGGCGTAATGTGGTCAATGACGCGCTTTTTTTTTTGCACTGTTCTTGACGCAACTTTAGAGGGGTCATTTAAGCGAAAAATGTGGTCAGGCAGATTTTACTCAAAAAAGAAAGGAAACGAGATAAAGGATGAAGGCAAGAACGTTACCTTAATCAGAATTAATGGTATGCTATACACTGGGCAAAGATAAGGGGTAGTTTGAATGCTAGAGGTTTGCAAGAAAGAGAGAGAAAGAGAGATAGGGAGCGCGCACACAACGTCACAGTCAGTCACTATTGTGCGGTATGCGACGTCACTATCAGTCTACAGCCGACTGTGCAAGTATGTTGTCTTTAAAGATTTCGACAATGCCTTGATCGCCCTCAACTGCGATGATTTCTTAGGGCGACATTCCAGAATGGTTTCTACTGACGTCGGACTGTGGTCAAGACGAGCTAGAGCGATTTCGAAGGACCATCAATGCTTTTCATAGCAAGGAAAGTCGCATAAGAAGTGTTGTAGGGCCTTCTAACTACAACATTCGTCACAAAGAGCGTTGTCCGCCATACCATTGTGAAACCAAAAAGACTTCGTGAAACAACGGACTACATAGCCATAATCGACAAAGCCGAGTGCCCTCTCTTCGGCAGAGTCCAGTTTGCATGCGAAGTCGTAGCAAACACTTCAGGGGGTTGTGCCGATAGTTTAGGCTACTTGGTGTACTCCATAGCAACCATGCTGCTCAGTCAGCTCTTCAAGGCGACAAGGAAGATACGATGCCACTATCAAAGTCGGATAGTGGTAGCAAACTTCGAGAGCTTGCTACATCAATTCACGCTCTCGTACTTTTATGAGTATTAGATTACGTAGTTTTCTGTTGAGAATAAAACACTGCGCTCTGCAGATCCGAAAACTAAAGGCATTCTCGAGTCTGGAAGACTATACGAAAATTGCACGCTGTATGTCGCGTTACACGTCCCACGAGCGGTAGAGCGTACGAACATTAATCATGCTCACGTTTACGATATCTGTCACTGTAGTGAAATATTCTGGTGTGGTATTTATTTAGTACGTTCGCTATATTTTTTTGTTACTCACTAGCCCAGACGAGAAGGTATACCTACAGAAGTAAGATGAGCACGGATCGTGGATGTGCGATCTTTTTAATGGATACTCTTGATAACGTTTCGCACTTGTCTATGACTATAGTAATTACTGCGATATTGACGGAAAGATCGTTCGTGTCTTCTGCAGCACGCATAAAAAAATTGCGTGCAGTTTGCACTAAGTCGCGCAAAGCTTGGCACAGCGAAGCACGGACCCGTTGCCGTTCGTACTCCCCGTCGACCGGCACGTCTAGCTTCGAGATGCGTGGGTATACTTCCTCGGGAGTACGCAGCCGGGCTATGCACTATGCAGCGCAGGTTGCGCGCGATGTCTCCGGCGGTCGCCGTGGCTTAGCTACTGCGCATGCGGGGCTTGGATAGGTGGCGCGGTATCTGGTCGCTAGACGACGCGATGCTTGCTTCCTCTTTCTTTCTATCTTTTTTTTTTCTTTCTATTTCTTTCTCTCTCTTTCGTTGGTGTTCTCTCTGCCTCTTTCTTTCTGTGCTACACTTTACTATGTCCCCTCCTCCTTTCCCTGCTCCTTTCCTTTCTCCTCACCATCACATCTCTCCTTCTCACGCTCACTTCAATTTCCCACCCCCTTGCTACACTATACTAAACAAGGCTATGCTATGCTCTGATAGCGTGCCTGGACACCCGAGTGGTTAGGACGCTCGCCTTCGGATCGAGGGTGTGCGGGTTCGAATCCCGCCTCGTGAAAAATTTTTTTCGGCAAGAATTTTTCTCTTTCTTTATATCTTTCTTTCCGTCTCTCTGTTTCTTTCTTTCTTTCTTTCTTTCTTTCTTTCTTTCTTTCTTTCTTTCTGTACTCGTTCTTAGGTAGCCGCACAGTGGCACATACCCGTTCAGATGATGATAGTTTTCTGCGATCGGCTCACAAGGAATGATTTTCTAAACAGCTTCGCTGTTAAGAGTCTTCTTGTACTTCTTTTGCATGAGGACATTCAAGGTGTACGGAATTTCAACGTCTGCGACTCGACTTAATGTTCAATGTGCTGATCTTCGTAAATTACGGGGTTTAAAGTCTAGAAATTACACATTAGATCGTGAGGGACGCCACAGCAGATGGTTTTTAATTCAATGCTACCTAAACGAAATTACATTACGTCGGAACACCGCGCCGGTATTAAATGCGAAGCATTTCTTAGTGAAGCCAAGGCACTTGGAGTGTTTATATCCTATATCTATCTATCCGCCTACGTATGGGTGCTCTCGTGACCACCTCCTTAGTTTTGTGTAGACCAAAATTAGCATGGGAGCGTAAGACGGTTTGACGAATATGACTGTCCGGTCATGACATGAATAACGTGAAAATCTTGTCGCGTACGTCGCCAGACCCTTTCCTCAAGACACGTGTGGCGCATACCCGTATACCACGGGCCACGGTAAGCGGCTATGCGCCACAGGTAATTGACCGGTCATATCTTCCCAAGAACGGCGAGAACAGACATTGGTAATTAAATGCGAGAGCGTAAAGAAAAACCTAAATCGCCAGCATTGACCCGACGAATACAAAGAATAAAAATCAGGTGGCCCAGCAGGAAATCGAACCCAAGCATTCTGCGTGGCAGTCAGGCATTCTACCACAGAGCCACGCTGCGTCTTGAAATTGCTTGGGAAAAAACCCTATGCAGGCGTAATGCCAGCGCAGCGTCAATTGTGGTTGCAGGGCTGGCTATCTAATTTTATAACAAAGCAATAAACATAACATATGTGGTCCTATTATACAGGTGTCCATTCAAATTCAAATTCAAATTTTATTTACCAGAAAAAACTGGAAGGTCGCCAAGGCTAAAAGCCGTGAGAACGGCTTGACAAAGCCCCTGGTGACCTGTACATACACATGACAGTAGTGTGGAAATGATTTGAAGTACATAATTAATATATCTGGGGTTTAACGTCCCAAACCACGATAGTGATTATGAGAGACGCCGTAGTGGAGGGCTCCGG